>NW_026578089.1:442500-446671 GCF_029603195.1 Condylostylus longicornis
TAATAATAATAATAATAATAATAATAATAATAATAATAATAATAATAATAATAATAATAATAATAATAATAATAATAATAATAATAATAATAATAATAATAATAATAATAATAATAATAATAATAATAATAATAATAATAATAATAATAATAATAATAATAATAATAATAATAATAATAATAATAATAATAATAATAATAATAATAATAATAATAATAATAATAATAATAATAATAATAATAATAATAATAATAATAATAATAATAATAATAATAATAATAATAATAATAATAATAATAATAATAATAATAATAATAATAATAATAATAATAATAATAATAATAATAATAATAATAATAATAATAATAATAATAATAATAATAATAATAATAATAATAATAATAATAATAATAATAATAATAATAATAATAATAATAATAATAATAATAATAATAATAATAATAATAATAATAATAATAATAATAATAATAATAATAATAATAATAATAATAATAATAATAATAATAATAATAATAATAATAATAATAATAATAATAATAATAATAATAATAATAATAATAATAATAATAATAATAATAATAATAATAATAATAATAATAATAATAATAATAATAATAATAATAATAATAATAATAATAATAATAATAATAATAATAATAATAATAATAATAATAATAATAATAATAATAATAATAATAATAATAATAATAATAATAATAATAATAATAATAATAATAATAATAATAATAATAATAATAATAATAATAATAATAATAATAATAATAATAATAATAATAATAATAATAATAATAATAATAATAATAATAATAATAATAATAATAATAATAATAATAATAATAATAATAATAATAATAATAATAATAATAATAATAATAATAATAATAATAATAATAATAATAATAATAATAATAATAATAATAATAATAATAATAATAATAATAATAATAATAATAATAATAATAATAATAATAATAATAATAATAATAATAATAATAATAATAATAATAATAATAATAATAATAATAATAATAATAATAATAATAATAATAATAATAATAATAATAATAATAATAATAATAATAATAATAATAATAATAATAATAATAATAATAATAATAATAATAATAATAATAATAATAATAATAATAATAATAATAATAATAATAATAATAATAATAATAATAATAATAATAATAATAATAATAATAATAATAATAATAATAATAATAATAATAATAATAATAATAATAATAATAATAATAATAATAATAATAATAATAATAATAATAATAATAATAATAATAATAATAATAATAATAATAATAATAATAATAATAATAATAATAATAATAATAATAATAATAATAATAATAATAATAATAATAATAATAATAATAAATAATAATAATAATAATAATAATAATAATAATAATAATAATAATAATAATAATAATAATAATAATAATAATAATAATAATAATAATAATAATAATAATAATAATAATAATAATAATAATAATAATAATAATAATAATAATAATAATAATAATAATAATAATAATAATAATAATAATAATAATAATAATAATAATAATAATAATAATAATAATAATAATAATAATAATAATAATAATAATAATAATAATAATAATAATAATAATAATAATAATAATAATAATAATAATAATAATAATAATAATAATAATAATAATAATAATAATAATAATAATAATAATAATAATAATAATAATAATAATAATAATAATAATAATAATAATAATAATAATAATAATAATAATAATAATAATAATAATAATAATAATAATAATAATAATAATAATAATAATAATAATAATAATAATAATAATAATAATAATAATAATAATAATAATAATAATAATAATAATAATAATAATAATAATAATAATAATAATAATAATAATAATAATAATAATAATAATAATAATAATAATAATAATAATAATAATAATAATAATAATAATAATAATAATAATAATAATAATAATAATAATAATAATAATAATAATAATAATAATAATAATAATAATAATAATAATAATAATAATAATAATAATAATAATAATAATAATAATAATAATAATAATAATAATAATAATAATAATAATAATAATAATAATAATAATAATAATAATAATAATAATAATAATAATAATAATAATAATAATAATAATAATAATAATAATAATAATAATAATAATAATAATAATAATAATAATAATAATAATAATAATAATAATAATAATAATAATAATAATAATAATAATAATAATAATAATAATAATAATAATAATAATAATAATAATAATAATAATAATAATAATAATAATAATAATAATAATAATAATAATAATAATAATAATAATAATAATAATAATAATAATAATAATAATAATAATAATAATAATAATAATAATAATAATAATAATAATAATAATAATAATAATAATAATAATAATAATAATAATAATAATAATAATAATAATAATAATAATAATAATAATAATAATAATAATAATAATAATAATAATAATAATAATAATAATAATAATAATAATAATAATAATAATAATAATAATAATAATAATAATATAATAATAATAATAATAATAATAATAATAATAATAATAATAATAATAATAATAATAATAATAATAATAATAATAATAATAATAATAATAATAATAATAATAATAATAATAATAATAATAATAATAATAATAATAATAATAATAATAATAATAATAATAATAATAATAATAATAATAATAATAATAATAATAATAATAATAATAATAATAATAATAATAATAATAATAATAATAATAATAATAATAATAATAATAATAATAATAATAATAATAATAATAATAATAATAATAATAATAATAATAATAATAATAATAATAATAATAATAATAATAATAATAATAATAATAATAATAATAATAATAATAATAATAATAATAATAATAATAATAATAATAATAATAATAATAATAATAATAATAATAATAATAATAATAATAATAATAATAATAATAATAATAATAATAATAATAATAATAATAATAATAATAATAATAATAATAATAATAATAATAATAATAATAATAATAATAATAATAATAATAATAATAATAATAATAATAATAATAATAATAATAATAATAATAATAATAATAATAATAATAATAATAATAATATAATAATAATAATAATAATAATAATAATAATAATAATAATAATAATAATAATAATAATAATAATAATAATAATAATAATAATAATAATAATAATAATAATAATAATAATAATAATAATAATAATAATAATAATAATAATATAATAATAATAATAATAATAATAATAATAATAATAATAATAATAATAATAATAATAATAATAATAATTAATAATAATAATAATAATAATAATAATAATAATAATAATAATAATAATAATAATAATAATAATAATAATAATAATAATAATAATAATAATAATAATAATAATAATAATAATAATAATAATAATAATAATAATAATAATAATAATAATAATAATAATAATAATAATTAATAATAATAATAATAATAATAATAATAATAATAATAATAATAATAATAATAATAATAATAATAATAATAATAATAATAATAATAATAATAATAATAATAATAATAATAATAATAATAATAATAATAATAATAATAATAATAATAATAATAATAATAATAATAATAATAATAATAATAATAATAATAATAATAATAATAATAATAATAATAATAATAATAATAATAATAATAATAATAATAATAATAATAATAATAATAATAATAATAATAATAATAATAATAATAATAATAATAATAATAATAATAATAATAATAATAATAATAATAATAATAATAATAATAATAATAATAATAATAATAATAATAATAATAATAATAATAATAATAATAATAATAATAATAATAATAATAATAATAATAATAATAATAATAATAATAATAATAATAATAATAATAATAATAATAATAATAATAATAATAATAATAATAATAATAATAATAATAATAAT